>NW_023494804.1:21021361-21046361 GCF_904425465.1 Colossoma macropomum | reverse complement strand
ACTAGCTAATTGCCATCTGCGGTCCCTAAATAAGTTGGATACCCATCGCAAAATACATTATTATTAATATTACACCATCTCAGTTATGATATTGCCAACTCTTGCCTCATGCTTTATTCACAGACAGTTAGGATAATTACAGCTGTCAGTTACAGCTGATGGTTTCGACAGACAACCCATTTTATGGCTCCTACATGCAGGTGACCCACATGTAGTCACTAGTGGTGGCTGTTTTTGTTCTTTTCAAACTCTCTGAAGTGGAG
This sequence comes from Colossoma macropomum, assembly GCF_904425465.1. Lineage (NCBI taxonomy): Eukaryota > Metazoa > Chordata > Actinopteri > Characiformes > Serrasalmidae > Colossoma > Colossoma macropomum. The sequence goes on along the minus strand of NW_023494804.1, from coordinate 21,046,098 downwards.
CCTATGTGGAACAGCACCATACCTGGAAGGTCAAAGGCTTGATTCCCTATCTAGGCAAAAATGCCACAATAAAAGTCCTTGGCCAAGACCATGTTAACGCAATAAATCGCTCTGTGTAAGGGTCTGCCAAATATATACATGTTTACAGGACCTGTTGCTTTCTGATTTTCATCTTAAAAGTTTTAACCTTGCCTTATTATAGTAGGAAGAAATTTTACAAAAGGGGCAGGGGTAAATGATCAATCGTCGATTGATATCATCTGCAACAAGGTGTTACTTGTGGTTTATGGATATTGGCCCAAAAATCATATCTGTGCATCACAGCACTGCAGTATTAGACTCTGTTTATTCCACTGAGCCATTTATCTTGTTGACCCCATTTGTTGGCAGTTTCAAATCCTACATTTTTTAGTCATTTTAGTGATACAAGGGCTAGACACTTTGGAGGAAACAGTGTCTAATTTTTCTGGCCAATATTGCAACAGTGATTTAAACATGATTTATTTTCTATAAATTAAGCTCCAGGCATTTTTTGGGCTGTAAGACATGAATACACTGAATGTAGTATGTCTGACTGGCAGTTCACAAGCTCATTATTATTCAATTAATCAAAAAGTTCCATTGCGGCTCTTGCGATTTCAATACAAAAACGAAAAAATTGTTCAGTCTGTAATGACACTACCCAGTACTAGGCATGTTGTAACTATTCATTTATTCTAATGCCTATTTATATATTCACCACACTGTTCCTATGTCTCCTTTCACAACTGTTTGTTTATGGCTCTCCTATTCTGTCACACACATCTAGTTCAGACTTATCAGAGCTGGAGCGCTGTTATGACAAGCTGTTCATTGAGGGTAACTGACACCGTCAGATTTTGTCTGTGGGTGTTTGTATATGCACACTCTTTCTTCAGCACTAGGGCTGCATATTATTTGAATTTTTTGATGCAGACTCTGATACCAGTACATCAGATATGATACTGATGCCAAAACCTTTTTTGATACCTTCTTTGCATGAAAGCTCACTGTCATTTTTAATAGCCGGGGTGTGGTTGTTGGAATCGGGAATAACCTTTAACAAACTGAGACTTTTAATTGGCATTTTCTGAAAATAGTGATCACCACAGATGGCAAATTTTGTGCCAGCATTTTGCACTGAGCTATGTATGTATTGACTTTTTATTTTCAATATATATCCAAGAGTTGATGACATTCACAAATGAGCCTAATTTGTAGTGCGCATTTTGTTCAAAGTACCAAACAGGAATACTGAACTTTTTAAGTTTTTTTTTGCTATATGATGCGATATAGTACGGTTCTGTCTGGCCTAGTTGAAGTTTGACACTGATGTGTGTTAAATTGCTGGTGAAACAGGGCTGCTGTCCTTGCCCTGGTTTCTCTCAGCTGGCATTGCTGTGTCCTCTGGTTCAGGCAGCCAGAATGCAGCAGATGGGTGAAAGACTGGTCTTAGGTCCTACAGCACTGATCCCAGGAGGGAGAGAGATGAAGAGTAAGAGAGAGAGAGATGGGGAAGAAGGGGAAAATGAGAAGGTTTTGAGGAAAAACCTCAGAACAGATACAGCACACATCAGCAGTGAAAATGCTATCAATTTTTGAAATGCTATCAACATGATGAGTGTAATGATTTATTTTCTAGGCTCCCAGGCTTATTACATCAGGGTTATTATTCAGTATGGGACGCAATGCAGAGCTATTCTTATGATACAGGAGTGTGGACCTGCTGACAGGTTTTGTGGCTGTTTGCATAAAATATCTTAAATATTTATCTTAAGTTAAGTGCTGACTCTTCATTTAAGTTTATGATTTTACTTAGTTCAATTAAGCTAAAGTGACCACTGGCCATTTAATGAGTTAATTCAGTGTTTTACATACTACATGGTGCTATATCCAATTCAACACAGCCAATTATGCTCTCTTGGACTTCTAGCATCGTCATAGATCATACCCGTGATCTCTAAAATAGACCTTAGACAGCTACATCACTAGGGAGCCACTTCCAAACCTCCTTTTAATGAAAGCTGCAGTTAGTCAGTGTCCTTTTAAAGGGCTCGTATCCTACATTTTTCTTGTATATTATTTTATCGCCCGAGGCCCACTTATGTTTGTGTGAGTTTATGTACCCTGTCATAATTCACTTTTACATGACCCTTGTCCATCCTCTCTTTATTCCTTAGAAATAACAGCCTGTTTGTTAATGTGCCAACAACCAATATGTAAATGACCTTGGTTCTGATTGGCTGACCTGTGTTGTACCTCTTTCAAAAAGCAGTTAAAACACGCCTGCTGTAGGGTGAATAGGTGGATAATTGTAAATTGTTTGGTTCCTCATGACCTCACCAAAACAATGAATTTAAAAGAGGCTGTTTTTGCAGCTTGTTTTTTTTTTTCAATATATGGACTGGGGAGTGAGAGGTATGTTTTGAAACATTTAATTCCTAAAAAGCAAATAAAATGTGGTTTTCCATGATATGGGCTGTTTAAGTATTGACCATACTTACAGTTTTCTTAAAAGGTATATTTAGAGGTGTAATGATGCATATATTTTCAGGTTTGATAGAATTTATGCTTCTGAGGTCAGGATTTGTTGTAATTTTCAATGTTTTATGTGTTAATTTCTTGATTGTGCTGAGCTCTAATTATATACCACACAGATTGTGGAGTAATAAGTTCTTAAAAATAGCTTTTTCAGTGGCATCCATTTCACACTGACAAATTAAATCAACTGCTAGAATTTATACGTGATTATTTGAGTGTGGGTACATGTACAGCATAAGCCCCACCCCCCCAGCCTACTTTGTCCACAAGCCTAGTTTTGATCAATGGCGGTGGTTTCCACAAAAGACAGTAAACGAGAGATATTCAGAAAGACAGCAAGGAGCATGTCAGCAATACAGTTTTAAATTATATTACATTGTTTAAAATACTGAATTGAAAGTATACTGTGTATTGTGATGTAGCTTATGATATCATATCAAATTATCCACCTTGAGGCTTGAGAGAGAGAGAGAGAGAGAGAGAGAGAGAGAGACTGTGAAGGAGAAGGTGACTGGAAAGAGAAGATGGTGAGAGACAGAGAGGGTAGGGTAGCTGTGTGTGTACACAGTAGACAGATCTAACCCCTGATGCCTCTAGAGTAATCCCTGAAGCCACATTTCTGTAGCCGTCTCGGTCCAGCGACCCTGTGACTGGCCACTCACAAACACTACACAGCCTAGCAAAACGCAAACCTCCTCCTTCTGCCTCCTGTCAGGAAATCTTTACTCTCCTTTTTCATCCGTGGGTTTACAGCAGCTCCACTTCTTATGCTGAACTCGGAGAAAAAAAACAGCCCGTGTTTTGCTCTGCGCCGAAGCCAAATTAGAAATTGATTATTTGATGTTTGTGAGTTGTATCGTTTCTGAAGACGGATGATGTCGAGAACGAGGGCCAGCAAACGAGCCGAGAAGGAGGAAAAAAGACGGAGCGTTTCATCTCAACTTACTCTCCATCTCACACTCATAACTCACACTGACTCTTTAATAGCATATTCATAACGTAATTGTCGGATAATTGCTTTTGAGTCACAGAGATTAGGGCCGTGTATGTATGTGTGTGTGAGTCAGATGGAGAGCAAGCGAGCGAGTGAAGCAGAGAGAGAGATCGGTTTAGAGAGGTGTGTTTTGAAAAGTGTAGACGTTATGCAAACTAGTAGATACCAAACAGAGTTCAGAGATGCTTCTGCTAGTTCCTCTTAGTGCTGCTGATTGAATGCTTTTAGTATGCTTTATGTTCATGTTAAACAGTTTGCAGTCACTTGGCATATTCAGAATTTGTCATTTTGACATTCAATATCAGTAATAGAAACTGGACACCAAAAATGCATATAAACCATTCTTAAATGTTTATGCAGTGTACACGGTTTAAAAGTTTGGAAACACTTTTCATATAAGTCTGTATTATATTCGATAACTTACACAATGCAAATTTCAATACTGTAAACTAGAAAACAGAAGGTACTTTCAGATGCTGTATTCTAATCTAAGCATTGACCCGATGTTGATTTATTTTTTAAAAAACAATTATTGGCCAATGCTGATATGATTCCTGTATCATCGTGCATCCCTTATGTCTTGGCATTACATTTATGATATGGGGAAAATGATATTTCTTCAAACTCTCTCTTTATGCGAGGCGAACACTACCTGCTGTTGTTGGGATGTGAACATTAGGCTTTGCGCATTTCTCCCCGGTCTTCTCTGGTGTTGGGTATATGTAAGCCCTCGTGGTGGGCCGTGTAATTGGAAATCTCTGCTGTGCTGCGAAGAGACCCTCCCCTGAATATCGCTGCCTTCATTTCTACACACAGAGTTGGGAGTGCAGAGTTATCAGGTCAAGGTGAACAGAGATACTGCAGGACAATAAGAGCTCTGAGTGACTGCGTGTTGGCGTGAGAGGTTTTAGGCCAGCTTCCTGGGTCTGATATATTTCTGTATTGAAACAGCTGCGTGAATGGGGAACGGCATATTTGTCTCTTTCTTCCTCTTGGTTTCACTGACTGACTGTGTCTCTCGATCTCTCTGTCTCTCGCTCTTTTCTCTGTCTGTCAGTCCATCCGTGGCTCTGTCTCTCACCATCAGTGACTGTGTGTGAGTGTGTGGCGCTCTCTCTCTCTCTCTCTCTCTCTCTCTCTCTCTCTCTCTCTGTCTTTCTCTGTCTTTCTCTGTCTCTCTCTTGCTGTCTTTCTCTCTCACTCTCTCTCCCTCTCACACATTTTCTTTTTTTCTCACCTTCTTTTCTTTGTATCTTTCTCTTCTCCTTTTTTTGTTTCTCAGTTGTCTTTCTGTCTCTCTCTGTCGAGGAATACCACACTGTCTTTGCAGAAGCTTATCTTTTAGGTTGATTTTGCTTTAAGTTTAGAATATGCGCTTTTGTTATAAAGTCAGCTTCAGCCAAATTCTCTTCTGATTTTATCTTTACATTTACACTGATAAATTATTTAAGTGAGTGTGTGTGTGTGTGTGTGTGTGTGTGTGTGTGTGTGTGTGTGTGTGTGGTAGGAAGCGTCTGTAATCTGAGAGATGACGGAGAGTTATCTACCAGCTGGATTACATCAGTCTCTCCTGATTAGCGTTCGGTGTCGGGGCTTAGCGTGGGCTGTTGGCGTTCACAGAATTAAGTCACCTGTCTGTGTCCTGCATGCAGTGAATTCTGGGTAAGAGCCAGACCCCAGGCTTCAGCCTGAAGCTTGTCGAGTCTCTCCAGTGTGTTCGGTTACGTCACAGGAGTGGATAGCTGCTCAGCTAATGCTATTTCTGCTCTCTGTCTCTCTCTCTCTCTCTCTCTCTCTCTCTCTCTCTCTCTCTTTCTTGCTCTCTCTCTCGCTCTCTCTCTCTTGCCTATTTACAGACTGAGGCCAATCTCTCTTTCTCTCTCTTTTTTTGCCTGTGCTGTTTCCTTTCATTTATTTACTCTCTCTTTCTCTCTTTCTTTCTGTCTTTCTTTCTGTCTTTCTCTCTCTCTCTCTCTCTCTCTGTCTATCTCTCTCTCTCTGTGTCTGTCTGTCTGTCTCTCTCTCTCTCTCTCTCTCTCTCTCTCTCTCTCTCTCTCACACTGCTGCCTGTTTACTATTTACAGACTGAGACCAAAACCTTGAACTGCACATCTCCAGCTAAAGCAATAAACAAACCCGCGTTACGCAGACAGACCTGCCAAGCGAAACGCGAGCTGTGCTTGGGGACGGCTCATTGATTAGAGCGGCGGGCGCTCGAGTTAGCAGCACCTTCGGCTTCTCGGGATTGATGTCTTGGTGGTGAGCAGGACAAGTTGACCCTTGAGGTGAGACGTGCTAATAAGACTGGTGTAGGAAAGGGGTTGTAAAAGATTGAACAAGCAAAGCAAACCCAAACCCTCAAAACAGTTTACTTCTGCTGTCTTCTTTATATCTCTGACTCACTATCGTTCACTGGCTTTAAAGGTTCTCATTTCAAGAATTGTGATTTGTGAGGGCACTTGTGTGTAAATAGCAACTAATTGTAAGTTTTAAAAAATCTTTGTGATTTAAACTTTTATTTTATGTGCGTTGGTTCAACATTACTGAACTTTATCGTGTTCCCTAGGTCTGAAATGGGTCAGTCTCAAGGATAATTCATGATTTGTGACCTGTTTGTGGGGCGTCTGTAACTGTAAAATATATTTATCATGCTCTTAACAGGGCTGCCATTTGTGATTGCAATTTTTCTTTTTGTTTAAAAGTATAAATGGTTTAAATTGAACATAAATATGGGGAAATTAATAGCTAGTGAGTATAATTAGTCAATGAAGAACAGTTTGGAGAACAGGTGATTTTCATCATTATGATGTTCCTTATGTATGATGTAGCTGATCTGGGGTCAGTTTTGGTGTTTTATATCTGCATAAATGCTGCCATGTGGGCAGTGAAAACCTGCTTCATGGTCAGAGGTCTTTCTTAGAAGGTTAGAGGCCAGGAACTGTTTGTGTGCACGTGTTAAATATCTATATATGATAATATCTATATATATATAAATATATGAAGTTTTCCTGGCTTTTCTGAAATTAAAAAGTTTGATGTAGTATACAACATTGGTACGTTTTGAAACTTTAACATTCACTCTATATGGTTTCCATGTATGGAAATTAGGCTTCAGAAACAGCCTGCTTAGAGCTTACTTACCGGCATATTCAGCCTCACCTATTCACGCTGAAGTTATAAGGAGTGTTTTTGCTTGGACTGCTTTTTGTATGAAATGCAATACAGGGTGGCCAATCATAACAGAGATCATTTATATATCAGTCTTAAGCCCTATTTGAACGGGATGAGTTTTCCATGGAGAGGTGGGGTACCACTTTATCTTTGGACATCTGTAATGTGAATGAGCAGTTCACACATGATAAGTCTCAGTCTAAATGACCAAGATGGGAGTGGCTAGTCAATTTACACGCCGCCTTCACTCCAGAAAAGAGTAGACAAGATTTTAAAATGTTTGATTTAGCCATGATGTTGTTTACCCTAACCATTTACCCAGCTGACTTAAGTGAATGCAGTGCGTCATTAGTACCATTACTAGCCATTAGCTTGGGAATTAACAGAAAAGTCAACTTCACTGGATAAAATCATACTTTTTGTCTGTAATTTTTACATGTTCTGAGTTGTACAGGTGAGACAGGATAGAAACTTTACATATCAGCTTGATTTTTGCCGCAGAGAACAACAGGGCTGAAGTTGGTTTCCTATTTGCCAGCTTGTTTTTCTAATTTTTCCGTTCCACCTTAAATGGTACAGCAGTTACATTCTGGTGCCTAAGGCATTATAATAATAATTGGCGCACTATTTCAGGTGGAACAGGAAAATTCGAACAAGAAGCTGGCAAATAAGAAGCTGACTTCGGCTTCGTCAGAGAACACATGTAAATGCTTCTTCGAGCCTCAATACTTTATAAACTCACTTTCCTCAGAATATGATGTCAATTTGCACAGGATTCATGTAACCTGAGGTTATTTTCATGGCTTGTTTTACAGACAGTAAAAGGCACTGGACTCTATACTGACTATACAGACTAACCCTGTCCGAATAGGACGTTAATGCTGCAAGCATATCCTGTTAAGAAGGGAAAATGGTAATGTAAAAATGAATGAATTAATTTATGGCATGTAAACCAGCACAAGCAGCATAAGTGGACCTGAGGGGGGAGGAGGTGAACATAAAGTACAAGAAAAATGTAAAATATGGGTCCCTTTAATATTGTATTGTACAGTTTCCTATCCTGTCCCAGGATGTGGAGGGAAGGTAGGGTGGCGATTAGAGCAGAGGGAAGGAAGAAGAGGAGGAGAAAGGGAGGAGGAAAAAGAGGAGAGGAGGATGTGAACAGGTCTGTGGGATGTAGCCTACAGCGGAGATAAGCTCCGCTCTGTTCTGTTGCCGTAGCGATACGACTGGCTGCCTCTCCGTGGCACCCTGGGAATTGGCTGACCCACTTTGCTTTCGGTTGGAGTTATTTTTATATATTAGGAGAACAAGAAGAAGACTGTGGATGCCTGTCTGCTGCTGTACCCCGCTTTTTCACAGCTCTCTCTTCCGGAGGAGGGGGGGCGAGAGAGAGAGAGAGAGAGGGAGAGAGGGTCTCTTAATGAGCTGGAGCAGAAACACACTGCTGGTTCAAAGCAAACAGCCGGGTAAGGAGACGTTCGCCATCTTGTCAGGCATCTTGCTGTAGACAGGAGTGTGAAGAGCAGCGTTTCAGACTGAATCCCTGACTGGGACACAGTGACGGAGCCGAGAGAGGACAGGAGACAGGAGGAGAATAGACACCCCCCTCATCTCCTTCTCCATCAGTCTCTCATTTACACACAGACTCTCACTCTTTCTCTCTCTTTTTTCTTTTTGTTCTTCTTCTTCTTCTTCTTTCTTTCTTTTTTTCACCGTTTCTTTCTCATGTCTTTCTTTCTTTCTTTCTTTCTTTCTTTCTTTTTCTCTCTCTCTCTCTCTCTCTCTCTCTCTCTCCCGCCTCAACACACACGCCCTCCCTCTTCTTATTCTCCAGTCTCTGTCACACATGCTCCTCCTTGTCTCACACACACATATGGATTCTTTCTCTCTCACTCAGAGTGCGCACTCACACACACACACACACACAGGCGCGTGGTTGTCTGTGTCAGCGAGTGTGTTTGCGGCAGTGTTTGTAGAGGATGGTGCAGTCTCCTGGGACGCATATCTGAGCCAGGCTGTAGAAGCCGACCTGCTTTAGCTCTGCACTTTTACCATCCCACAATCCTCCTGATTTCAGCACCTATTTACACTTTCTGATCACTGCATTCACACCGTATATCTACCTCATAGATTTCTCACAGTCGCAAGCAGACCTGCGGTACAGTGATGTTTTTTTGTGTTTAATAGGCAGTAGAATCACTGCAGTTACATTGTATTCCTTTAGCTTGATGCATACATTACATATTCTAAACAAAGGTGAATGGCCAAGTTCAGGACTTGTTGAGTTGTAATGTAATAATTGTTGACTTAAACGGGACAAATCAACAGTTTACATTATAGAGGGTTGATCTATGAAAATGCCAAAGAGATTATCTTTTTGAAATTGGCATAAAACAGACCGAACAAGCAAAATAAACCTGAACCCTGCCAAAAACTTCATTAATAAGGATGAGAACGGTTCAGAGAACGTTGTCCCACTGCTCCACAGCCCAATGCTGGGGGGCTTTAGACCCCTCTGGTTGACTCTTTGCATTGGGTCTGGTGACTCTGGGCTCATTGGCAGTGCTTTTCTTTGGTGATTTTCTGGTGTCAGCAATGATGGCACCTAAAAGTAGCTGAATTCACTCTTAAGAAGCAGTGTCTGGATACTGTGATTATATGCTGTTTCAGCACTTTTTTCTCAGTGTAGTACTCCAGCCACAAGCTAATATGTTGGCTCTAACCTGTCATACTGGTCACAGGCTAATATGGTAGTAACAGTGCAATGATATGATACTGATATTTATGATTTATGGTGTATTTCAGGCACCTAGTGTTTCTACTGACTGTATTTGTGCTCTATTTTGGAGCCCTCCAGATACCTGTATGTGTGATAACTGTGTTTGTACTGTAGTCTTTAGACTGCACTGCAGTGCCTTAGTGGCTTCGGCACTTTCTCTGGCTCTCCAGGACACTGTGGCTTACTGATTATAAGCTCTTAATTATAAGCTGATTAGAAGCTCAGATATCTTCGTGCTCTTTGCGGTGGCAAGTCCCAGGACTTCCAGTCTGTGCGTATGCGTGAGTAAGTGTGTGTGGTGCTTATGTATGACCTGCTTAATTTGAGAGCAAGCACACACTGCAGTAGGTTTTGCTCTGTCTTATTAGCGGCATCCTGCACTCTCCTTGGCCCTGATAAGGAACTGTGCACTCTTTTATCTTACAGAGACTCTGACTGAGATAGCCTCAGCTGATTAGAGAAAGTGCAGCTGTTTTGAGACACATTTTGTATGTTTTTGTGTGTCCTGGGATGGTACAGGGACCTCAGCTGCACACACATACACGCATGTCATATCGAACTGCGTCCCTCAACACCTGTCGCTATGGTAACCGCAGAGTTGGGGGAAAAAATAATTGGCCCAGTTTGGGCTTTGAGTGATGTTTAGAAAAAAGGGTGCATGTGTGTCTGGCTGGTAAGGAGGTGGGGAAATAGTTCTGAGCTGTAATGAAGTTGAAAATGTTTCAGATATATCACAGTATTAGATCATATTTCATTTTGCATTAATAAAGCCAGTGAATGCGTCCTGAGTACTACCACTTTATGCTAAACAGTATCCTAAAGATCTTGCATTGTTTTTGAGTAGACTGTTTGTCGTTAATTATAAATCAGTATTTTGTGCCTGCAACAGTGGTAGACCTTCATGGACAGTAGATCATGAGAGAGAGTAACAGATTCTGTAGCTGCGTTTTTGGGTGGGTGAAACGCTCTTCAAACTCTGGGGCAACCATGTCCTACATGCCGGGATTAATTCTCTTTAATCTTCAGTGCTACAGACCATGTTGGACCGGGTCAGCCAGCGCAGTGCCCATTACATGTTGTTTATTTAATTTTTTTTCTTACTTTTTAATTTAGTAATTTATTATTTATTTCACTAGTAAAGCCAAAAACACTGCACTTTAATTCACGTAGCTTAATCTCTGTCTTTTTCCCTCGCTGCTGACCTGCCTTAGCAATAGCTAATGCTTTTTCTTAACTGGCATTATGCTGCTTTGCAATGCGATACAAGGTAAGCAGGGTGAGGGAGACGAAGGAGAGAGTGTAAGGTAAATATTTAGGTCCTCGGTCAAAGGTTACATAAATTAGAAGTGGCAGGCTGGTCCTGGAGATGGCCAGGGCTGGTACTTGTTTTGGTGGGGGTGCTTTTACGGCCAGCTTGAGGCCATGTTTGCAAGAGACTAACAGAAGCTTTATCTGTGAGGAAGCTGCTCAAATCCCCACTCCGACCGGCTGTGTATCGGTTTCAGTGCCCAAACACGGGCAGTTAGTGTGTTTGGTTAAACTCTTACAGCATTCATCTTGATTCATGAGAAGCTGAGAAGAAGTTAAGCTTTGTTTAATCTCATGGGTGAAGTAAGCCGTTCAGCTAATCTCTCTCCAGTGTTTTGGCCTTTTGGGTATTTATTGAATTGTAATAGCCCCTTTTGCACTAGTTAATAGAGGTGTCAGTAGTTTTTCATTCCTCTAACAAAATAATCTCCAAATATCGCAACTACTAGAATTTATTTATCAGAAAAAAAGTCCAGTCTTTTGAAAGTGGGTGTGTGCATAACATAAGCCTGTCACTGTTCACTTTCTTTAATGGGATGCACTCAGATAACTAGTTTTGATCATTGAGTCTGATTTCCATGAGGGACGGTGAAAAAATTACATCAGGAGAGACAAGGGATATAACAGTACAACATATTGTATTATATTGCAACATATTGTATTGTTGTATCATGGCTAGTTTGTTAGCTTGTGGCTAATAGATTAGCATGTGGCACTGTAAATGTACTTTTATATGTACTTTTCTGATGTTAAATGCTCTAAAAAACTGAAAATAGAAAAAATTAACACATTAACATAAGGACAGGACTGAAGAAGTATTAAAAAAAATGTTAAATCAAATGGAATTTTTCAATACTGTACTGAAATCATTTCACCCTTTCTAGTTAACATTCAAATAGGTTATAATTTCAGAGACTACAGAGCTGGGCTAGTTGAAACTTCTGAGCTGTTTGAGTGTGTTTGTCACTCCAGGCCCATTAATCCAAATGATCTTCCAAAGGAATGTACAAAAAAGCTTTTGTAAACATTTTCACAGACTCTTTAGGGAATTCTGAGTATTTCTCATTTGACAGCCTCTCCTCAAATGCTGTTTTTCTGCGTTGGATACTAACATTTCCCTCTGATCGCTCTTCTGTGCTGGCTCACTCTGTGAAACGAGTCAGACGGAGTTTTTCCTATCCTCGGGGCGGGGGAAGGTGGTGGATTTCCCCCTCATTTCCCCGAAGAATCATGAATGAAAAGCAAGCTTGAATAGCTGAATGTCGCCGGTTCTTTTGGCTAGATAAGAGGTTCCATTCGAAGCACTTGAGCCGCCTAATCTCCGGGCCATTTTCTCCTCAACACCTCCTTCAGAACGGCTCCACTTTAACACTCAGACACTTACAGACTGCCTCACAGTGTCATTAGCACCAAATAACCCCGTATTCAACCGTCTGTCTATTTACTCAAATTACTCCCCAACAGAGAGACAGGCAGTCAATGCTGAGGCCAGACTGGGGTCGAAAGCCCCTGATAACAGTGATAAGCCCTGAACACTCTATCTGTCCTCATTCTCCCTGATAACAGACAGAGATCCAGTTAGGAGCTACCCTGTAAAACAGGGATTCTTCAAGTGTTCTCTGGCAAAGGCAGTGGTTTTATAAATACAACCACACAACCTCAAAGAACCTTTTAAACAAACTGTTATAACTCTTAGAACCGTGTTTTGGTACTGTATAGAGTTGAGTTTACTTGGAGTTGCTCAAGTCATTTCAGCAGGGTTTTTTTCAGCATTGGCTGTGTTCACTGCTCATTCACTGTTTGAGTGGAGATTAAACGTGCAGGATGACTTCACTGGATATGGCCAGTATCTGCTGAGAAAGCGACAGACGGGTCCTTTAATGTTGAAAATGTTTTGGTCATTAGCGAGGAAGCGAACGACACACAGCTTGGAATGCTAGCACGACTCCGACCTTTGCTGGCAGGTGACTGACAGGTTACGCATCCAATCACGATGAGCCACGTAAGTGTAATTACGCCCACCTGCGTGCCTCGCTCAAAAATAGTAACCTGTTCCTCAGGACCAGGGCTATATTTATCACAGAGCATATGGAACTGCAACTTTTGTTTCTGTAAGACTGAGAAGGCTTCAGAGCCCTTTGTTAGGCTTTAGTTTAATGCACGCTCCTTATTCCAGCATTGGTGTCACGCTGAATGTGTTGCATTAGACTGGACACGGTCATTACTGATGTCCCGTAGGACGCTTGTTGGTGTATTGTTTTACATTTGATCTGCTTTGAACTTCTTGACTAATGTGGGCTGGAATTATGCGGGACACTTCCAAAGGCCTGTGCTGTTTTGGCTGGATTGTTTCACATAATTTGTGCTTTCTTTCTTTCCTTTCTTTTTTCGCCTCACTCCTTATTCTTTCTTTCTTTCTTTTTTTTCTGTCTCTCTCTCTCTCTCTCTCTCTCTCTCTCTCTCTCTCTCTCTCTCTCTCTCTCTCTCTCTCTCTCTCTCTGTGTGTGTGTGTGTGTGTGTGTGTGTGTGTGTGTGTGTGTGTGTGTGTGTGTGTGTGTGTTGATCTGCAGTTATTCTGGTTGTTGTTGTTAATTGGGATTCTCTCTTTCTATCTGTCACTCTTTCAGCTGTGACATGCTTCACAGATTACTGGGTTTGTCTGGGATTGCAGATGTTGAGAATCCTTTTAATCACAGTAGTGTGTGTGTGTGTGTGTCGCGCGCATGTTTTTTTACCCGTATGTTTGAGTTGGGTGATGTCTAAAAAAGCATGATATTTTCAAGTTAAAAATTGCGATTATCGACAATATCGCTCAGCCCCCGACACCCCCCCCGCCAAAAAATAAACATACCCGCAATCTGTGGCAGCTTTGACCTGCTTTCCATTATATTTTTGCTTTTTTAAATATTAACCCTTTTTTTAATTAAAATCTTTTAATATTAAATGACACTGAGTAACCCAACGTCTTTTGAGAACTACTCCATCTGTCATTACAGTAAACTTTACTACAATTACATGCATTTGTGAGTTTCTTCTGCTGTAGATTCACTACAACTTGTATGCTAATAGCGCTGGGGATTCCTTGCTGGTGGAACTTCAGACTGCAAGTGATTTCCGAAGCCACATCCACATGCTTTCCACATTAAAAACAAGGCGTTTTCCATCATTACAGTGGCATTTTACATAATTCAGCTAACCACCGAGACACTTATTTTATACAGAAAATACTGCACACCGACTGTAGACGAGGACCAGACAAAAGATAGGAAGTTTCTGTAGTACAGCCCCAGTTTCCCCAAAGTATTTTTCAAGCTGTCCTCCTAATTCTCACTCAGTTCTTTTATCAAAATGGCGATTATCGCCTTTCACACATCGTTGTCAAGTTACTTGTCCATCATCAACAATATCCATCCCAGTCCTAGTTGGAACCTACAGTGTCAGGACAATTGAAGTTTACAGTAAAAGTATTACCTTCTTCTTTCTTCTAAATAAGTTCTTTCATACATAGAACGCAGAGGGGACACTTATATAGGCACATTATGTATATAATAACAGTCTGTATGAACCTAGGCCCTGATGTTGTAGAAAAACAAACCCATGTGTGTTTGCCATAAGCACAACTCATCTTAGTGTGTCCAGAATGTAATTATGTTTAGTTTTTTCTGGTCTTTTTTCGGTTTGGGCTAATCCACTTCCTGGAAAAAGTATCTGGGGAAAAAAAACTCTTAAATAACTCTGTGAACCATGATTTTTTTCTCCTAACTTTTTTTTTTACAAGTTTAGGTCTGTTTTAGCAGAGGAGGAGGGACAACAGGCCTCTGCTGATCAGACTGTGTGTACAGGAAGAGCGGGAATGTTAACTATAATGCTCTACTTCATTGCATTATCTCTAATGATGTGCTGAAACTTTCTCCAATGCATCTGTTAAAAAGGCAGCAAGTGGGAATGAGTTGTTCCTGTGGAAGGAAAGGGCACCTGTGTGGAGTGGTAATGGCCCAGCTGACCTTTACAACTGCTGACAAGTAGAAAGAGGGTTTGAGCAGCAGACTGATTAGACTTGATATTTGATGAATGGAGCTGCAGTATGCAGTCTGACTGGTTTTAACACTACCTTTGACACGTACATACATGGGTGCTTACCCTGAGGAATTCTAAAGATGATCGCTGTGTTTGTGTAGAAGTTTGGTATAGCAGGTTTGCGTGCGTTATCATGTTTTTCTAGGTTTGTTACTTCGCAGGAAGGTTCCTGTAAACCTCACCCTCACAAATCCAGCATCTGCTGCCACCTCCTGCACATTAGGGCTCAACCAATATATCGGTTGCTCGATATTAGCTGACATCAAGGTTCCACAGACAGTAAATAAAAAACAAATAACTAGAAATTATAATAAAAAGAATACATCTCTAAAACCACTCAGTTATAAGCGAATAGTTTCTTTGTCAAAGGCCAGTCTCCATTACAGCAATGCAGGCTGGTAAATTTGAAGACGCCATCAAAATAACATACAGGTAAAATGCATCTCAACCTTACCTTACAACATCTGAGAACTGCCAGCCACATTTGACAGTTCTCAAATTGACAACTGACCATTATTAGCCACTAAATAAATATTTAGCTAAAACTAAATTGAACTGAAATTAAAATCTAAGTTTTAATCTAAATAAACATTAAGTATATGATACCAGCTGACTTTATCAGTTGTCGGAATTTTTAGCTTCTTAAAGGGAATGTTCAGGCCTAAAACTAGCATTTAATGTGTTATTTGTAATAATCCTCATTGGTTTGACAGAATTTGTCCATCAATGTTCTCTAGCATAATGCATACTAAATATAGTAGCAAATATGTCATAGTACCATTGGGAATGCCCAACATGGCAATAAAGAAACCCAGTGATGTACCACTCATGTAGTGGCTAACAAATAAAGATGTAATATTTGGCTTCCTAGCAGTAATGTTGGCTATCTGACCAACAGCCAGACCCCACAGAAAGCTTTTGTTTTTCAAATTATCTCCCCCCTTTAAAATACATAATCAGAAGGGGGCTTTCTTGGACTTTCAAGGTGCAGTATATAAGGCTACGTTCACATTACCAAGTCCACCACTTTGCCTTAATGTGACAAAACTAATGTTTTCAGAGCTATGTGAACAAGCAGATCTGAGCTTTGCTCAATTCCAATATTTTTTAGCTCAGATCCAATCTTTCTGGTTCACATTTGTAGGTATGGGACTCAAATCTATCTTTAATATGAATGAACCTGCGTCCTGAATTGACCCACATGTATACATCCTAACCAGTAACATTTTGTGAATGATCCACATGCGTCATGAACGGCAAACTAACCAGCATATTCATCATGAATAAAATTTGCTCTAAACCTCTCTCAGCTGTTCATCATTTTTAGAGCAAGATGAAGGTGAAAAAAGGTCAGATGCTTTGCTTTTGTACTGCTTAATGGGTCTAACTTTAGGTTTGGTGCTGCTGCCTCATTAACACTGAATGATGTCACACACACAGTGAAGAAAATGAATTCTGATCTGGGCGTTCTCATTAAGGTCGCTTGGCCACAAATTGGATCTGTATTCGATGTAGGACTACATATGAAAGTGTCTCAGGTCAGATTTGATAAGATCAGATTTCTGTCCACACAGCTCTGAAAAAATCAGATCTGTAATGCACTAACCCGAAAAAACAGATTTGTGCCACCTCAGCTTGGTAATGTGGACATAAATGGAAAATAGTACACAAAATCATGTTTTATTTAGTGTATAATCATCTGTTACTACAAATCGTGTTTTCGTTAGCTTAGATTGAGCCCTTCATATCTACATAGGGAGCATTTTCATTTCCACCATGTTGTGCCTCCGTGTTTCTAGTAGAAAACATGAACGGAACAAACCAAACATTGGCTCTAGAGAGCACCTTTCGTGTTTTTACGGTGAAGCAGCAGCTTAAATTTGGTGGTGCTATAGAACTGATCGGAAGATGCAGAAAGAAGAGGAATCAGTGGTTACTGCTGGTGTTGGCTAACCATTTTGTGTTCTGCAAAGTTTGAAAACCCGAATTTTGACAAATGGAACATTGTACTTATTATTTAGCCAGCCAGGGTGAATCTTTATCACAGAAGCAAAAAACATAAAGAAGTGAATTGAAAACCTAATGGACACCGTTGGTTCTACTACATGCTTGGAAAGGGAGGGTAGTGGCAGGGTTATTCAGGTGGTTGCAACCTGTAACCTCTCCACTACATGCCACTAAATCAGCAGATTCAGCAATGGATAAGTTTTTGATTTGGGCCCTCACATCCCTTTAAAATCAATATCTGCATTGATCATAAAATGTTTGTATTGGTCAGTCCTGCTGCAGAATTCACTTCAAAGTAAGCCACATGTGTCTGCCTGCTAAATGAGCATTTTAGTGTTTTGATGCTCAAAGTATAAACAGGGAAAGTGACATTTCCCGGATAATGTGAGGACCGCCCAGCTTGTCTAGACATGATCAGATCAGGAGATCAGGCCTAGCTTGTGACATTATGAATAGCAATTTATAGTCCAGAAACAACCGTCTGTTAGACATGTGGTCTACAGTAGAGCTATTCTCAGCCTGAGAATGAGCCATCCTCCCTCTGTTCACACTGGAGCGTTGTGTGGGAGGGATTGTCTGAGAGAGATAATTGAATTTCACTTTCTATGAGCCGCACACGTTCCTTTCCACAGACAATAGCGCACAGCTCATAGCTGTCTAAGTGAGGCAATTAGCCAGCCGCAGCTACCAAATGAGAGCAAGTCATACCTGAAATGATTAATAGCCAACCTATTGCATCCTGCATCTTGCTATATATGTATATTATAATTATGAAAACAGAACGTTTTATCTACAAGGCATGACTGGTGCAACCACACCCGAGTTTGCATGTTGTTATCTTCACTGTCCGCTTCCTTCACTGTGAGATTATTTTGGGTGCAGACCAAAAAATAAAAAAAAATCACCAGACAGTGATATGATCTTGTCAAATGTATTCAGGAGGATTCCATCCAAAAGCATGTGCAGCGTGCAGCCTAGGATTAAGGACGGTCAACTAGGACATGAACCAAACTGAGTAAAACCACTAGGAGTGCATTGATTCTGAATTTTTATGGCCAATTCCAATTTCTTTATAAATGGTATTTTTTTGTCAAATGTTTTGTGTTTGTCAAGGAAACGTGCAACAGAGATTACTATTGTATTTTGGATAGGCCTGACATATGCATGAACAACACATATACATGACAAGAACTGACCAAAATAAAATCATCCAACTGTCAGTTGCATGTTAGGAGCCATTATTTTCAGATTCCGATCCTGGCTAATTTTGATCCTGCTCAGTTACTGTAGAACAAACTGCTACGTATATGTTGATGAGTTTGATCAGATTTGACTTTACACAATAACTTACATTATTGACGAGTCACAGCACGGGTCATTGATTAAAGTGCTGGTAACGGTACTGTTTGATTCATTTTATTTTAAGGCTCGTTATTATTGCATTTATATTTCCTTGCATTACCTTGTTTAACATTGTCTGTATTTTTCTCCCCCCCCCACCACCCTTAACTGTAATAATTTGCTCATGGTCATTTTTGTCTTGTGTGTCACACATATCCTTATTGCAAAAGCAACAGATGTTTGTTTGTTTGCTTACTTTTGAAATTGAATCACAGAAAAGAAGCTGAAAATATGTGGGCGTGTGTTTGTTTTTCATTGTCTGCCATGCTTCATAAAGTCTTGCTCTCTAAGCACCATAAAACCTCCTTCCTTCCCCCCTTTTCTCTCCTCATTTGTGTCGCTGTTTTCACCTCTCTCACTTTCTTGTCCCACCCCCACCCCAATACCCGCCCCCCCAGGATGAAAAGAAACCCGTGAC
Organism: Colossoma macropomum; assembly: GCF_904425465.1. Taxonomy (NCBI): domain Eukaryota; kingdom Metazoa; phylum Chordata; class Actinopteri; order Characiformes; family Serrasalmidae; genus Colossoma; species Colossoma macropomum. The sequence continues at coordinate 21,027,381 of NW_023494804.1, read as the reverse complement.
TTATGAACGCAGGTGCTGCGATGCGAATTAATTTCCATATCGGAGAGATGAGACGTACCACCGTCACTCTCCGGCGCCCTCTCGCAGAAAACAATTTTCACTGCCTTATTTATCATCAAACAATCAGACGTGCTATGCTGACAGTTGTTGCTGTGACAATGGAGCTCATGCAAAGACAACCAACCCCGCTGCTAAGGCCTTGGCGTCCTGCCAGCTTCAGGGTTACGGTCAATTCTGTCAATTCCATCAATTCAACAAATAAATTCAATTGATAAGGTGAATTTAATTGCTTATTTGTGAAATCTCTTTAGATTCTGCATCAATTCATGTCAGTTTTGATTTTTTTGGCTGACCTGAAATGTAAATTAAATGAGTTGAAATGGGATTGACCCCAATCCTATCTTGAACCATGATGGTACTGGCATCCCCCGGTGCTCCGCTCTGATGCCACTCTTTGGGAGACATTTGTGTGGTGGATGAGAACTGTAAGGTAAAGGCTTTTGGGCTCATGACTGCTGCTTTACAAACTGCTTGGAGGGATTTTCCTTCATCAAAACTCTCTGGAAAACTGCAGGATCGTCGTATGATGCCAGTTTGATGATCGGAACAGATGTATTCAGTTTGATCCCAGGATTCTGTTCTTAATTGTAAATAACGACAACTTCCCCCAAGAGCTCAAAACCGACGTTTATTGTGGTCGATGTCTGAATGGATGGAGATGGATGGGCTGCCCTAAAAGTTTTAATTGGAAAATGATTGCAGTGTTTGTGAATCACGTCACATGTTCATAGTGTTTGTTCTGAAGTCTTTTGTTGAATGAAGGATTGTACCACTTTCATTTATTCCTTTCATTCCTTTCTACTTTGCCTATACCTTTACCCAGCACTTCCAACATTTATTCCCCTCTCGTGAATGTCTGATACAGGATCACCAATAATAATACAAGCAATAGTACATAAGTAAAATACAATTTTGTGTAAATGATGCAATGGGACATAGACTTTTAACCATAACTGGTGTCTAAACCACTTTTGGTTGACTAATAGTTGCAGCCCTAGAATCAGCTGTGAGTAAACTGTTTGTGTATCTTTTGGCTGTGGGCTGCAGTGTTTGTATTCAAGTGTGTTTGCGCTGCGGCAAATCGGCCTGGCTGCTACAAATTTTCATCCTTGTACCATGGATTGAATTCTGACATTGGTCAACCAGTTGTATTAACTGTTAAGTCAACTATAAGTGATTACAAAGTTGAGGTGTGGAGTTGGGTTTGAGTTCAAGATATGGTGTGGTGAGATGGAGTAGCTGGCTGTTTCAGAGGACAACTTGAGGTTGCTGTGTAGTTTTGATTAATCAAAAATTCTAAAAAAAAAACAATAGAATATAAAAGGTTGAATTTTATTGAATTGTATTATAATTTTTAAAACCGCATTGGCAATAAACCTTTCTCATTTACCTTCATTTTTTAAATATTAACATCAGACTTTTTTTTTTCTTTAAGCGATATATTAAACTAATATTTATTGATGTATTTCTTGTACTATGGAAGAGCAGAATGTTGAGGTGATGCTAGGTTTCAGTGCTAAATTATGTGTTCATTTTGCATTTGCATTTTTTTTCCATTATCATTAGCAACGCTCCACAAATAAATGTTACATTTCTCTATAACATTAATCCAAGCAGATTAAATCCCAACTTGTGTATTGGTATCAGAATCAGCAGATATGTACATGGAAATATTTTATATTCGCATTGGCCCCCAATTCCCATATCATTGCACTGAAAACAGAGACCTGTGTGGGACATAATATGCAAATTGGCTCGTTATGTGGAAACAGATTACCAATTGTTTGTCTGTTCAGCCTTTTCCTGTTTTGCACAGTAGTGTCTGTCCATATAGCTCTTGACCAGACAAAATGAAATGCTCCCCAACCATGTGTGTCCTCCATGATCATCTTCCTTGCAGACACAGATCATATGCCCAGTGATGTACTACATCGTGAGGAATTGTACTGGGACGGGTTTTGACTGTCAAATGTATCTTGGAGAGACAGATGCGCTTACACTGCCATAACATGTGGCTCAAATGTGTCTCAGACCGCCTCCTGATGTGGTTTGAGTGATCAGTTTTTTTTATCTGTTTTTAAAAGTGTCTTGAGTGCATTTACACTTGCATTTTTATGTGGCTTGGCCTTGTCCAGATATAGTCCTGATACTCAAAGACACAAGACGTGACCAGGTGTAAACTCAGTCACTTTTTACAGCCCACATCTGAAATCATTCGGAGCCACTTTCGTGTCTCTTCTCAACCACAGGGTCAGAGAGGCAGAGTATATGTGTATGTTTTTGTGTGTGTTTGGCTGTGGGTGTTTGCGGTGATGATGTAGTGATGGATACAGTGCAGTCATGTCACTGGTGATTCAGTGTGTGCATCACATGGAGAATTCTGCAGTGTTTGAAAGGCAGCCCACGCTGAGCAGGTTTAAGCGATCTGCTCCTGCCATTAACCAGCACATTGCATTATAGATAATGCATCTGTGTATTATGATACACCAGAGGTTTTTGAGTAGTAGAATCAATTATACTAAATTATAATAATGCCCAATTGAAGTATGTGCTTATCTTTTGACCAAAAAAACATTTTTGGGCCATTTCCAGATGTAAAAAAGTGTGATGTATTGTTCCACTTGTGTTCCACTACAGTATAAATAGTTCCTCCAGTTACATTGAATCAACAATGAATGGTACTATAATAACTGGATTGTGGTGAAATGAGATTTTAATGCTTCTTAATGAAGTAGAAAGTTTACATGCCTAGAATATACACTAAGTCTCCCTGCAACACTTGGTGCACATTTTCCAAGATGTTTTGCTCATGTTGAAGTTGTTTGCACTTTTCAGAATCACCATCAGTGATATGTTTATCCTTATCGAGTCAGCCAGACTCTGACTTTTATTCATTTATATAAAGCAAAGTTGTGTAAGCTAAATATTTTAATACAGCATTTCTCAGTCCTGGTCCTTGTGTACCTCAGTGAAGTGGTTGTGTTAGAGGAGAGAGCACTGAAATGTGTGAGACCTTGCTACTCCAGGATCAGAACTGAGAGCGACTGCTTTAATAAATTATGTTTATTAAAGCTCCATAGAGTTTCAGTACAGTCCTATTGATCCTTAAACTGGTGTCTGATTCTAAGAGTTATTATATAGTACATTGCATGAGTTCATTCAGGCCTGGGTGTTTGGCACTATAACGTAGCCACTCACAAATCATTGATCAGTCTGTTTTGACATGGTTCAATTGAACATTAACCCTACGTTAGTTAAGCTGTGTAAATAACAGGTTGTTGCTATTTCTGTTGGTGAGCTTGCGCTGCTAATATTTGCAATAACAGGTCCGCAGTGAACGCTGTGTTCCCCCTCAAATTAATGCACTTATTTCATTTACTTCTTCATGCCTTCTGAATATCTGACAGATTTTTTTTTGTTTTGTCTTTCAGGTCCAGAACACCTCACGTCCCTCTGTAAGGCCGTGGGGAGGTGGAGGAGGACACAGCTGCTGATAGTAGGTGAGTAGATCTCTCTCCTTTTTTTTTTTTCTGCCTCTGCTTTTCACATAATGTTTAAGTAGGTAGCAGTAACAGAAAACAAAGACAGCTCATAAATTAGGCAGCCATAATCTGTTAGTTATTGGAAGAAAGACAGTTGTCCGATACTTAAGGAAAAATAAGCCGATTATTTGTAGGATTATTGTCAATTGTTTACAGAGGTAGAAAGAAAAACTCTACAAATTTTTAAGGAATGCTGTCATGAGACAAACACAGCCAATGCTTTTGTTTTGTACTTAAATATTTACTATTTAAATTGGAGTACATTTATTTATTCATTTATTCATGTATACATTTAGTTTATGTCCTATATTTGTCATTCCCACCCAGAAGTTCACTGTTTATGTATCACAGTTGTAAATTATTTTGACCATTTTTCAACCCTTTTACCCTGTGCTGTTTTTGTTACTTAGTTTTAATACGGATATATGTTAATGAGCTCTGTTCTGGTTGGCTGCCCTGTAATGTGCCTGTGTTCAGGCTGAAACACGTCTATAACTTCCTCTAGAATAGGTGCGGCGGAATTGGTAGATATATGTAAATGTGTTTGTTTCATGACATCACAAAAACTGGATTCAAAATGTGCTGTTCTTTGAGTTTCCATATATGTACTGTATGGACTGAGGGGTGAATGGTATATTTGGAAACTTTAACAGTGTTTACATACTACTTCAAATGCCTTTATTTGGACATTTGTTTGTTGGACCCGTTAAACAGACATTCAAAATGAATAGAAAGTAATCAGGTTGTTCTGTGCTTTAGACTGTGATACTAATTAGTCTTTACGTTTGAAATGTCACCTTCCAAACATTTTATGCATAGTAGTGGATCTTACTAGGTCAGGGGGGGTTTGAGGACAGCACATAACTCTATGAATTAAAGCAGGCTCAGCTACAGCTCTTAGGCTTTGGTATGAATGACCTTTCAGCTTTGTTTAAAGTTATGTATATGTAGAAGATGTGGAATGTGAGAAGCCTTTTTTCTCTGCTTACTGAGCAATAAAAAAGTACACTAAGATCTCTTAGTAGAGCCTACATCTCTGACGGCTGTGTGTGCAGCCACCCAGTAAAACGACCGAGCTAGAGTTAACTCCTAGCTTACCCTAGAGTTGAACAATATATTGTGTTAAATATATCACAATATGCTTTTCTGAGCATGCAGTAGTTACTGTTAGTATTTAAAGAACACTGACCAACTACATGTAAGAAGAGGTCCCCAAGCGCTTTAGCTGTCTAAGGTTTTGCTGTATTTATTTTTTTCAGTTTGAATCCTGAAAAAGCTATAAGTCCATGAAAACATAATTGGCCTTGCTGCATGTAATTGTGATAGTGTTTTTAAAATACAGTAATACTAGTGTGTCGCGTCCTTTCTAACTTATCAAACTTCAGTAAAGCAAAATATCATAATGAGTGTCATGTGTCCTGAAAATATCTTCATGTATTGTGATTAGTAGTAGGTGGTATGGGCAAAAATGTATATCACGGTAAAATTAAAGTTTTTGAAAGTTTGGATATATCATAGGGTATGTGTGTATTTGTTTTTCATATAAAACGATTTTTGGTTCTTAAGTAAACCTATTTCTGTAGGTTAACAGTGTTGTATCATTCTGGGGTGTACCTTCATTTTTTTATACGAAACATTTTTAATAGTTAGTCATCCAGTTGCTAAACTAAATGGCATTATGTTGGTGTGGTTCACACTGTTTGTATGCTGTTATCTGCTCTTATAAAAATACGTACCTGAAGGAGAATTTTAACTGGTGCAGCAGATGCACCAATACTGATCCTAATATTATATTTTTGCCCTTTCGTCAATCTCTATCTTACAGTTTTTGCACTACGTTTGTAACTGCATATTGACCCCATATTTGGCCTTGGTGAACAGGCACAATCACATTCAATCATGGACGTGTTTATACTCGTCAGGAAATAAATGAGATTCACCAACTGTCATTAATGCCAAGAATACAACCCCCATACACTCTCTCTCTCTCTCTCTCTCTCTCTCTCTCTCTCTCTCTCTCTCTCTCTCTCTCTCTCTCTCTCTCTCTCTCTCTCATGCATGTGTGTATGTGTTAAGAAGAGAGGGAATGTAAAATGGATCATGAAGGACTGCATGAATAACCATTTCATCTGACTGGATCCTGGAAAATCCATTAGGCTGAGCCGTTTGGCTGGTTTCATAGTGAACAGTGCCGTGGTGGGAGAGGGTATACCACAGGTTTTAGTGCTGGATCTTGGGTGAGGAACAGATTTCCTGTGGAAAATAAAGCATGAAACTCAGGTTCACAATGGTACCTTAAATCTCCTGCTAACCGGAGAAATCCAGCTTTTCTGCCATTTCAAAGACACGGGTAGGAGGTTTACTGGTGTCAAAGTGAATAGCGTGAGCTTGTCCCATGATATAGATTTTAACATATCG